>NC_073303.1:173994845-174002345 GCF_027595985.1 Sorex araneus | reverse complement strand
AAGTCATGTAAGATCAATTATTTTATTTTATTTTTTCTTTACACTCTGGGGCCTCTCCTGGCAGTATTCGGGGCTTAGTCCTGATTCTATGCTCAGGGATCACTCATGGCTTGCAGGACCTTATGGGGTGCTAGGGGTCAAACCCAGGTATGCCTCATGCCAGGCAAGCTCCCTACATGCTGTACTATAGCTCCAGTCCCAAGGCATTTTTATTTATTTTTCTCCCTCACGACCTTGAATATTTTAATAACATCATTATCGTTAGAGGACAGAAGAGAGGAATTTTAAACAATAATGGCTACCCCACAGTTAATGAGCTCACAATATATTTGCATATTTGTCTCACCCTACACTTATATTCTCAATCATATTTTTTTGAGGAAATTCGGTAACAAAAGTTGTTTCCTATAAGAAAAACCAGTTCAATTAAAAGTTTACATTCTAAATGTTATGAGTAGAAAAATAATTTTGGCAATATATAGGAACCTGAGGGGTTCTATAATCCTAGAGTCTGGAAGAGACAGAGGAGGAGGAAGTTTAACATCTAAATTGGGGTTGGAAATAGTTTTTATCATGAAAATAAGAGGAAGATTCTTTGACTTAACCTAGGACATGACTTTAGAAGAATCCAACAAATTTGGAGTAGAAGCTAGTGAAGAGTCAAAGTAAGTTCGAGAAAATAATAGGAATCAGAAGTCTTATACAAGGTGAAGTCAGAGGTAGAACTTCAATTGGTATCTCAGGGAACTGAAAGACGACAGTGATTTCAAATTAGATGGACAAAAACAGAAATCTCCTAGGAGACAAGAAAATAAATAAATAAAACCAGCAGCATGAAGAAAATTCTGTATGTATGTCCAAATCTGGGCTTGAAGCAACCAAAAAGCCTTAGAAACAAAACAGTATTTAACCTGAAAAAATGATTTTTTGAGATAGTGAAGCTGTTTTGGACACTATAGTTGAAAAAGCATTTTTATCTCAATAGTAATTGTGTGGCTAGGAATATGACTTAGTTTACCAGACAGCTTACAGTTGTTTTAAGATTTTATACATATATATACATATATACACACACACATATATACACATATTATATATAGGATAACCTTAAACTGCTTAAATCATCAACCAAATATTTGTTAAAATCATCCACAATATAATTAACTGTAGTACTGTAGCACTGTCATCCTGTTTTTCATTGATTTGCTCAAGCAAGGCACCAGTAACGTCTCCATTGTGAGACTTGTTGTTACTGTTTTTGGCATATCAAATACACCACGGGTAGCTTGCCAGGCTCTGCTGTGCAGGCAGGATATTCTTGGTAGCTTCCAGGGCTCTTGGAGGAAGAATTGAACCCAGGTCGACTGTGTGCAAGGCAAACACCCTACCTCCTATCCATAAGTAACTACTTACCAATAATTATGTTTTCAGATTTACAAGTAAATGATGTAGTACTTTTAAGTGAGACTTCACAGAATGATTTGAAAGAAAGGTGAGGGTATTCACATAAACAGAAAATGGTAAAAATAACTAACTTTAATAGCCAATGTGATATATTATAGAGTATAATTTCAAAATTACACTTCAAACATTTCCAGCTGACCATCTATCTATGTAATATTAAGTCAATGGAATCATAATCACAATCAATGACCCCGTAAAGTAACGATATTTAGCAAAAAAAAAAAAAAAAAAAACAAATCTAGCCTATGATAAATATGCAAATGTCAGTGACATTTACAAAGACAACTTACAAAAGCCACTATCTGTTTCCACTATTCAAAAAAAAAAAAGGCACATCAGCTGTGTTCACAGCTTATTCCTGCTCTCTGTTAAGGAGGGTCACTCCTACAAGAGGTTGGGAACCATATGTGGTGCCGGGGTTCACACACCAGGTCAGATACATGCAAGAGAAGCTAACCCTGATCACTCTACTATCACCCTGGTCTGTTACTTTAATGTTAGAAGGTGTAGGTACAGAGGAACACTTATTTCCACTACATCCAGGTAGGGCATTTGCCTTGCAGGAGGCCGACCCAGGTTCGATTCCTCCGTCCCTCTCCGAGAGACCCGCAAGCTACCAAGAGTATCCTGTTTGCATGGCAGAGCCTGGCAAGCTACCTGTGGCGTATTCAATATGCCAAAAACAGTAACAGAAAGTCTCACAATGAAGACGTTACTGGTGCCTGCTTGAGAAAATTGAGCAAACTGATGAACAACAGAATGACAGTGCTATGCTTAAATTATTGTGTATAGGAAATACGTAAGGTCTCTTCTGAAAGGGATATTTTTCCTCAAATTCAAAGGCAGGTCAGAACCATGGGTTTACTTTTTTTTAATGTAATTTACTTGTAGTATCATAGTACAACTTGGAAATCAATGATCTATACTTGCAATGCTGCTAGAGTAATCCCTCCATTAATGTTTAAGATCCCTTTACCACTTTCCCATGGGCAGACCATGTTTCATGAGAGCTATATGTATATGTTTATGCAGTTAGTAGATATTCACATCATTTATTGTACTAGATTCTTTTGGATTCTGTAGACTTAATTCGTATTTTAATCTCTGAATAACACTGATTAAATAATTAAGTTCCAAATGTAATTATGAAAGCTAATACAGAGAAAAGCCACCAAAATGATGTAGGTGTTTATGGTTAAACAGTCTTCTATTGACTCATAAAATTATCCTCTTTTCATAGAACATTTCAGCAGATTTCTTAGGACACTGTAATGGTGATCTGAAAATCTTTTTAAGTCTGAAAGAATTGTTCATATTGTATATGCCAAGTTATAAAGTATGTACAATCATAAGCAAGGCCATATCAGTACGAAAAACAATACTGTTGAATAATTCACAGGGTAAATTCCAAGCACTTCTAATGACCGGAGGCTAACAGCCTGGAAGTAAAAATAGAAAAGGTGAAAACCAGTAGTCCTGAACAGATCACAAATTCATTATAATATTACTTTAGCTTTTAATGTAAATATACCAATATGATACACAGTAAGCATGTATGTTATATTTTATTTCCTTTCAATAAAAGTCATATCAAGGTAGAAAGTTTAGCTAGAATAAATGCTAGTCTCCAACTTAATGGAATTACTCTACTAGAGTTGATTACACTAAGTACTGATATATACTTTAAAACTTGAAAGATATGGTCAGATAAGTAGAAGAAATTAGAAACCAGGGGCCGGAGTGATAGCACAGCGGGAAGGGCGTTTGCCTTGCACGCAGCCGACCTGGGTTCGATCCCCGGCATCCCATATGGTCCCCCAAGCACCACCAGGGGTAATTCCTGAGTGAAAAGCCAGGAGTAACCCCTGTGCATTGCTGGATGTGACCCAAAAAGCAAAAAAAAAAAAAAAAAAGAAATTAGAAACCAGTAAGAATAGAATGATGACTTTTTTTTAATTTTATTTTTTTTATTGAATCACCGTGAGGTACAGTTACAGACTTACAAACTTTTGTGCTTACATTTCAGTCATACAATGATCGAGTACCCTTCCCACCACCAGTGCCCATTATCCACCAGCAATGATCCCAGTATCCCTCCCACCACCCTACCCCCAACCCCCTACCGGAACCTACCTCTGTGGCAGGGCATTCCCTTTCTCTCTCTCTCTTTTTGGGAGTGGTTTGCAATAGAGATATTAAGTGGCCTTCATATTTGGTCTATAGTCTACTTTCAGCTCCCATCTCCCACACCAGGCTGGCGCTCCAAGCACCCTTTACATGGTGGTCCCTTGTCTATCTGAGCTGCCTTTTCCCCCAGAGCCATGGAGCAATCCTCCGGATACTCAAGAATGATGACAGTTTTTGAAAATTAGAAATATAGAGACATAGAGAAACAGAGACAGCAAGGGAGAAAGATATTTAAAAAACAGCAACAGATCAGAAACAGCCTAGATAGAATCAAATAATATCCACAAATCACTGAAACAGTGGGGGCATAATGGAAGACAGCAGAGGTCAGGATACTAAAATTAAGAAAAGAGGTATGTTGCTGTTTTCTTTGCAGATTTATTGCTTTAAATTCTATGTTTAATCAGACATCATGGATCAGATTTAATAATTACCAAAGAGGAAAACAATGTTTTTAAATAAAAATAAAAGTTTTGTGCAACAGAGATTTCTGAAATACTTAAAACAAAAACTCAAATGGCCTGTAGTTCTCAAGCCAAGCTAACATATTTGTGCATCCATATACAGCAATTTCTTATTTAACATTATGAAATTCCAACAGAAGGCATTTCCAAAGAAAACTATTTCCGCATCTCTGTTTCACATCTTGCTGCTAGAAAATTAGGTGAACTGAAAGTCTGTAAACAATTTAATACCAATCAAAATGCCATGCCTTGGCTTTCCAAAAGAGGGAGATAAAGCTCCACTACCACAAATGTATGGGTCTGATACATAAATGATTATTCAAACACACAATTTATTGAGTTACTGAAATGAAATAATTTTAACAAAAATCTTTAAATTAAGTGTTTACTTTAGCCTTATGATTTTAATTGCCTAAAGAGCACAGTTAAATCTATGAAAAATATCATGATCCACAATAATAAAATGGAAGTTGCTCCAATTCCCTTATAGAGCTCTCAAAATTAGAACAAAAATATGTCATAAAAATATGCCAGAAGTTTTAACAGCATTTGGATTTTGGGAAAACCACAGATCAGAGTCTACAGATTTTAATAGTCTACTAAAAATTATGTGGTTTGATCATTATTTGGAAATAAAGTTTTATCCAGCAGAATTACAGAAAGAACGCTATCCATTTCTTGAAGTGAGCATTAAGAGCATTAATGCCATTGACAATACATTCCTGTCAAAAGGGTTTACCATTAAAAATATATACTAAGTATTTAGAAGAAAATACAATCTAGTCTCTATAATAAGGACAAGTTCATTGAATGACGTTGATGAATTAAAAAGCTTCAAGCAAAAAAAGATAAATAACACTTGAACTAAGATAGCTCATCCATTCCTTACATATTTTGAATGCCCTGGAACCAGAATTCAAACACTAGAAACACAGGGTATTTCCCTAGAGGTACCTTCAAAAACACCCAGGTGGTCTGGGGGGATTCTTGGGCACCACAGAGTCCACAAAAACCCCTATCCTTGGTCTCCACTGTATACCATCTGGCAAGCTGAATAAAAATGAGTATCACTGGGAGCAGTCCCCAGGTTCCCAGAGTACTGCTTGAAAGGGCCCTCAAACAAAACCCAAAGTATGTTTAGATAGTATTTATGACCAGAAGAAGAAACACCAATATCTATATCATACCCTGATAGCAATTCAACCTAATAAAAGTATCACTCTCTGGAAATATCATATTCCGCAGAGAACGCAAATTTTTTCTGGGTTAAATACATACACAAGGCATTTAAATCCAAAATGCAAGCAGGCAAAATCAGCCGAAAACAGGGCATCTATTTATTCAGTATGCTATTTCCCATATTTATTTATTTTATCTAAGGTTGTAGAGGGGTTAATTTTATATGGGATACGTAAAATCCAACTCACATGATTTATGAGAAATCTAGGTTAGATGATTTGAGCACATATTCAGTGACATACAATATGTTCTGCTAAAGCATACTTTAAAATAGAAACTATATATTGCCAAGACAGCTATGCCTCATGAAAAATCTCTTAAAGCAATACATTTTGAATTTTTCTGTTAAAATTACAAACCTAAATTGTCTCTCCTCTAATTTTCTACATTTCTCAATAGACTTTCTAAGTGAGATTTACATTTCCAATAATTCACATCTCCAATAACTTTTAATCATTTTTCTTTACACTAGTGCTTTTCTATGTTTTTTATTTAAAATGATATTAAGTCACATAAAAATATTCTTTAATTAAAATTCAATCAACTTTCTATACATGATATATGATATCTATAGCCAATATAATTTAAAAGCAAGAGTTGCTTAACATACTTAATTATAATGTATATATTTGTCCACTAAGAACATATACAATATATGAACTGAATATGAAATTAAGAGTATCTTTCAGAAAAAATTGCAGGCTGCTTATGGGTAAGTACTATTGCAGCATGATATTTTTGGACTGTTAATTTTTCTCAGTTGTTCTAAGTAGTACTGTGAAGAACATAAAAATATTCTTGAATTTTTACATTAGATACTATAATTAGAATAGTCCACCTTTACTGGTATTTTTCTGCTTTCCTTTCAATGCTTCTAAAACCAAATGATGCATTGCCAAAAATAAAGAAAAACAAATGAGAAAAAGAAATAACATTCTGATCCTGCTTATTGGAAGTCATTATCCAAGAAGATATGACAACATTGTCCAATTCTATTATTATTACCCATATTTTATTCATGCACGTCTTTTAAAATAATTATTATATATTTTTCAAAGTATAGTACATTTAGAATGTAGGCTTGTCTGAATAGTAAAATAACCAAGGGCAAACCCAGCATACTCTTTGCCTTATTGTACAGGACTTTCAAGAAGTAACATTATCTTGCTTAAAACAAAGACTTTTAAATATCATAATAGGTTATACCTTTTAATTTTCCATTTAACAAATTACAAGTGTTATAAAGAAGGAATTCCTCTAACGGAGATTCAGATTTGGCTCAGATAAAATAAAAAAGGAAACATTACTGGGAAAATTGCCATTTGTCAACCGTTTTATGTCATATCATGTGGTGATACAGTTCTCTACATAGCAAATGTCAGAATGCTGACACTCTACTGTACAAACTAAAACAAGTACAAAATTGAGCAATAAACTGTCCAGAAATATTGGCAGCAGCATGTCTCTAGATGAATGATCTTCGTTGTGACTAATATTTGCTTCCTAAGTTTCTAACATGCCTTCTCGTTTCTATAGGACACTCTCGGGGATGGAGGGAAGCAGAGAGTGCATGAGAGTCCAGCAAATTTAAGGTTTAACAAAGAAAAAATTACTTCTACTGCTTGATTAATTAAGAATGGAACAGTGCAGGAGGGTGACTCACTCCGATGATAAAAACTGAAAATGAAAAATCATACAATATCCTAAAAGTATAAAGACTGATTTGATTGTTGTTTCACATTTGAAAAAAACAACAAACACTTTTCAAATAGCAAAGCTCACTTATTTAGACTACTAGTTGCTATTATTGCAGTGGACAATATATATTGTCCACAACAATATATATATTATTATTTATATATTTACTACACTTGATCTTAGCCAAAAGGCTGAGAAGCAATGTTATTTATATTTTAAACACAAAATATATATAAGAAAGTATTAAGAAGATCACTTATTCTAGCAAACAGCCAATATATTATAATGATGAAACAGTCTTTCTGACTGAAAAGTAAAAGTATATATTCTTCAAATACTCAAAGCTTACCTTCAAGAAACATTAATGTGTATTGTTTCTTCGTCCAATTGTGATTCAAAATTCCCTAACCATTAAATGTAATAATTTATGTAAGAAATCATAGGTCTT